>NW_025814542.1:0-19264 GCF_018902025.1 Drosophila willistoni | reverse complement strand
CAAACGACTGAAGTCATAAAAGCGCACTTAGAGGCATTAAGGTGTAATTTATTAACGTGACACCAATCACAGAACGCATCGAGATCTGATTGCAAGTATTGTTGGAAAGGCAGATCTTATAGGAATAACAAATCTTGAGGTCATCCGCAAACATGAGCACGCGTGAATGTGAGCCAAGGCAAAGGCAAATCATTTATATAAACAGTGTAAATAACAGGGGGCCCAAATGACTGCTTGGGGTACACCTGACGTAACTCGAACAGTTTTAGATATCGAGGAACGAAAAGACACCTTTTGGGTTCTGCCAATAAGATACGACTTTAACCAAGCCAACAGTTTTGGGGGAAAAACCCATTATGTTAAGTTTCGTGAGAAGCATAGAATGATCAACCGTATCGAAAGCCTTACTAAAGTCAGCTATAAATAACATCAGTTTGACACTTTTTACAGAAGCCATGGTGTACAAGGGTAGTCAATTCTAAAAGGTTAGTAAGCGACGAACGACCTTTCATGAATCCTGCTGACAAGGAGAATAGTGGATCTGGATAGGTGTTGAAGGGAAGACGTAATAATTTTCTCAAACAGCTTTGGTATTGCTAAAAGTTGGCAATGCACGGTAGTTAGAACATCCGATTTGCTACCTTTTTAAAAAGCGGAATAATAAAGACTCCTTCCAAATATCGGGAAAGGTACAAATCTCACTCGATATAAAGATAACCGAGATAAAGGCTTAGATAGGGAATTCGAACACATTTTAAGGATGCAACTAGGTATAATTTCAGTACCGGGAACGAAGGAAGACGTCATAGATGACAAGCTAGAGACAATACAGTCTTCAGTAATACTAGGAAAAAACAACAATTTAAATTGGGTCAAGATTCGATTTTTTTTACATTTTGTTCCAAAGCTCGGAACGGACGAACATTTGTAGCCCTTCAATTCTAAGAAACTTCGCTAAAGAACTTTCCTTTTCGAAAAATGGCAACTTTGATGAAAAACTTCCGCAAAAAATTTTGTACGAAACCATCGTGATAACTTAAAAAACTAACTTTGGCGTCTACATTCACAGATGCTTGGCGATAGGTATCGATGGGTTTCACATGGTGACAGGGTGTCCAAGGGTCAACTCTGGAGTGATGCCACTCGGTTGGTTGATGTCGTTGGGTTTGGCTACCGTTTTTTTAGAATCAAAATACGCTTGCAAACAAATAAATAAAAACGAATATAAAAACACTTTAAATTTATTGGCGCGCAACCTAAAAATTTTATTATTATTATTATTATTTAATTGTAAAAAAGAATTAATTCATGGTGTTTGTGGCGGGGCGGAAGGACCCGATATAGTATCCAGTGGTTGGCGGGTGCCAATATCTTCAGGGTCTCGTACGTGAGTAGAGTGATTAAAACGCGCGAAAACTTCGTTTTAATTCTATGTTTGCTTTATTTAGTTCACAAGATATACCGGCACACACACGAAATGGTTCGGTTGGAAAGTGACAAATCGAGCTAAGGAGATGAACGGGTGTTGTGACCGTAGATGTCACCCCTCCGAGGATGCCGAGGATCAAAAAACCCTCCTCACTCTTCACTGCTCTTCGCCGCTCACTGCTGTTCACCCGGTGGCGTGAACATACCGCCCCCCTTGCAACATGTTGCAATTGCCACCCTGGACATATAAAGGACGGGGGACGGCAACGTTCTGGAGCGCCTAGATCCCACAGGAGCCGGAGACGACCCATCCGAACACGGTGCTCTGGGCTGCGGGAGTACCGCTATGACCGGGCACACAGCCTGGTTGGATGACCTCCGGATAGAGGTCTGCCCGAGTACCACGGACACCGACGCCGGCCGATAGAAATAGGGGTCGGCCAGGATCAGGGTGGCGAATTTCTCCCGAACCGGCGCCGCCACTTCCCGGATGGGAGTGCGGATGAGCAAGTCCTCTTCGACCCGGAATATAACGTTCCGTCGGAACGTCTCGTCGGACCTCGACTCGAGGACGGCCGTACAGGCTTGGTCGACCCCGACCTTGGTCACAGCTAACCCCAGGGACCGGGCAAAGGAGCGATTGATGCGGCTCTCAGCCGCACACGCATCGAGAAGGACGCGGGTCTCGAAGGATTTCGAGCCATTGCCCAACCGGAGAACTGCGGTTGGCAGGACAGTCGTCGTCCTGGCGTGGAGCAGGGAGGATAAAGAGATTTCGGGTGCGCCTTCTGGGGAAGCGGAGCGGTCGGACGATGATCGGGAACAGGGTTGTAGCGGGGGTGCAGCACGCCCGGAGGGGGGTGATTGGCTGCGCCGCCGGGCGGAGGCACGTTGTCTCGGCGTTTGGTCGGCCATGTGGAGCAGGGTGTGGTGCCTTTGCCCGCATCGTCGGCAACCATGGCGAGTCCGGCACGCGTCGGATGAATGCTCGTGTGCCAAGCAATTGGGACAATACTTGTTGATCAGCACCGCCCGGAGCCGCTTTTCCCCTCGGAGGTTCAGGAAGCGCTGACACTGCCGGAGTGCATGAACCCCCGACAGACCCGGCATCGGTACACGTTCGTGCCCTGCGGAGCAGCTCGTTTGCTGCGGTGGTGCGGCAGACGTGTGGGGGCCATGTCGCTATGAAGGGGGGAGCTGAACGAACTGTAACGAAAGAAATTACGTAGGGGGGAGTGGATTAGTCTATGCGCGGGAACGAACAACATGCACGGAGACGAGGACATTCGGAGGGAACATAGAGGGATTGGGAGTCACGATAACGGTTTTAGGCTCAGGACTCCTGCTGTCTTGCAACAGAATAAGCTTCGCTACGGGTCTTCGGATAGACCCACGCGCGGTGGTGACATCAGCCACTCGTTGGAGCCCCGGGAGATGATCTTCGGACACGATCACGAGGTCGCCGGTCTGGATGCTGCGAGTCGGTGACTTCCACTTGTTCCGTTTGTGAAGCTCCTTGAGGTACTCACTCTTCCAGCGGCGGCAGAAAGCCTGCTGGATTGCCTTCAGTCGCTGCCATCGGTTGATCAGTGACATAGGCTCGACCAGAATTTCCGGTTCCGCAATGGATAAGAGCGGTCCTCCAATCAGGAAATGTCCCGGGCTTAGGGCCAGCAGGTCCTCTGGATCCTCGCTCATGGGAGAGATTGGCCTGGAGTTTAGGCACGCTTCGATCCTGCACAGGAGAGTGGAAAGTTCCTCGAAGGTGTATTTGACAGTGGACGAAGACTTGTAAAACAGGGTCTTAAAACTTTTGACCCCTGCTTCCCACAGTCCTCCCATATGGGGCGCGCTTGGCGGAATGAACTGCCAGGATAAAATGTGCTGGGGAAATGCCTTCATTATATCAAGCTTGGTGGCGTTCAGGAAATCTTGTTCGAGCGCCTTTGAGGCCCCTACGAAGGTTTTGCCATTGTCGGAGTAAATGCGCTGGGGCATTGTCTCCGTGCGACAAACCGAGAGAAGGCTGCAAGAAATCTTTCAGTGGTGAGGTCGGAGGTAGCCTCGAGATGGATTGCCTTCGTGCTGAAACACACGAAGACGCAGACATAACCCTTAGTTATGAGACACGCACGCCCGGTGTAATTTTTGATCTCGAACGGCCCTGCGAAATCAATGCCCGTGTGGGTGAAGGGCCTGGAGTACGTGATGCGTTCTCGAGGGAGATCACCCATCATCTGGGTCTGTAGTCGTCGACGATGAACGATGCAGACTTTGCACCCCTTGAGGTGGGACTTCACCATGTTCTTGATCCGTGGGATCCAGAATTTGGTGCGCAGATACCGCACCATCAGTTGATTGCCGCCATGCAACGTGATGCGGTGGGCGAATTCGACAAGCAGGCGAGTGAAATGAGTACTATAGGGGAGGAGAATAGGGTGACGTTCATCATATCGGAGGGACTCAGCGGCCCGGAGTCGTCCGCAGGAGCGGAGTAACCCATGCTGGTCGAGAATGGATTCAGATTGAGTAGCGTGCTGGACGATGGCAGGGGTCGCCCTTCCCCCAGGGCCGTATCTCCGCGAGGTATTCCGACGCTGAGAGGTCCGAATCAAGGCGCGCTCGCGGAGAGAAGTTCGTCATTGGTGAGGTGAACCGTGGAAGGCGTCGAAATCCTTTTGTGGCGAAGCGTAGGATGTACGCGATGACTCGTAATGCCCTACCATAATCCGAGAAACGTTCGCTGACGTCCTCGAGTAGGGTGGTCGCGGTGGTGTGGCACTGGACTCGTTGCTCCAGCTGGGTGTCTGGGAGTTCTTATGGGGAGTTGGCCAATACTCGGGGGCTCGCTGGAGCCAGTCCGGCCCATGCCACCAGAGTCTGCTGGCCGCTAACTCGGCCGCGGAGACCCCACGGCTCGCCAGATCAGCGGGGTTGTCCTCGGAGCGCACATGTGACCAGCTTTGGCCACTGGTGCTTTTGGAGATGCTGGATACCCGATGGCCACGAAGTGGACCAACTGCACGGGGGTTATTGACCAAGCCAACACGATGGTAGAGTCGTCCAAAACTGGGAGGTTGCAGGTGGGATTGGGAGTTCAGGAACGATCGACGGCCCAGAGATCGGCTAGCAAAACCAGCTCCGCACAACTCCAGCCGAGGCAGCGAGACTGTTTGACTGGAGCTACACGGGTCTTAGCCGTTAATAAATGGACGTCTACTTGATCGCCGCACCGAACCCGCACATATAGGGCTGCTCCATACGCTTTCTGTGACGCGTCACAGAAGCCATGAAGCTCCCACGAGAGCTTATCGCTGATGTTTAGCCAACGGGGAATGCGGATCGACTGAGGCCTGGTAATCCTGCAGAATTCGTGCCATTGCTGCAGCAGGAGAGGCGGCAGAACATCATCCCAGCCCAGTTCGGTAAGCCAATTTGTTGCATGAAATCTTCGCTCGAATGACAAATGGCTAGCCAACCAGCGGGGTCAAAGAGTTTAGCGATATGGGACAGAACCTGCCTCTTGGTGATCGACTCCTTCAAGGGGGGTCCGCTACGGTGAAGAAGAAGACGTCTCGGCAGCTTGCCAGCGGATGCCCAAGGTTTTTGCAGTGCTCGCGTCTTCCAGCTCGAGAAAGTCCTCTCGCAGCAGGTGCTCTCTCGGAATGGCTTGAAGTACTCCTTCTTATTGGAAGTCCACTTCCGAAGCGGGAAGCCGGCAGATTGGAGGGTCGCTTGAAGCTCTCGTATGGCGAGACGGGCGTCGGCTTCAGTGTGAGCGCCGGCAAGGACATCATCAACATACATGTAGTTCCGAAGGATTTCGCACGCCTGAGGATACATCGCTTGCACGTCTTGCCAGTTGTAAAAGGACTCGGATCGCCAAGAATGGCGCGCAGTTAACCCCAAACGTGACAGTTTGTAACTCATAATCCTGAATATTGCCGCAGCGGTTTCGGTAGAGGATCGCTGAAAGGGGGTATGCCTGGGTCGACTCGATTTGTCGATACAATCTGCGTTATGTCGGCGTTGAAAACGAATTGAAAGAACCGCCATTTCAGTACCTGAAGCGTGAGGTCGGCCTGAAGAGTGGGGACGGTGTGCAAGACATCGTGAGGCTGACGCCTTGTGGAGGGGCTCGACGCGTTAAATACCACGCGTACCTTAGTGTGGTGCTATCGGCTTAAACACCGGCGTGATGGGGGAGATAGAAGTTTTTCCCATCTTGAGGAGGCGTCACCCGAATCATGTGACCTAATTCCTCGTACTCTTGAATAATGGCATCGTACTGCGTTTTAGGACGGGATCCTTGAGAAGGCGTGCTTCATTCCGCAGGAATTGAGCCAGCGCGATCGGTCTTGAGTGGCCAAGTCAACGCTATTCGGACCTTTGAACGGTAGGGACACAACATATCGACCGTCCTTTCCTCTTTGGGTGGTCTCCTGGAAGTTCCGCTCGCAGAATACGTCATCCTCCTTTTCCGGTTTTCGGGAAGGTCTTCCACCTCCCAAAACTTGTGAGGAGTACATCAAGTTTTGCTTCTGGCCTAACTCGCGTCTGTGCCGCGAAAACTGATCGAGACACTGGAGGGTCAGGCATGATAGCTCCACACAGAACCCATCCAAAGATGGTTTCTAGCCCGACGAACTCACCAATATCCTTTTTGATCCGTTCTCCGAGATGTGGGAAAGAGATCAACACCGATAATCATGTCAATAGGGGCGGGCTTGTTGTATACGGGTCAGCCAGGGGGCGATCGAGGCACTGCGTCGGAACCGTATTAAGGAATGGAGCTGTTGGAATGGCCCCTGACAATTTGGATACGACCAGGGCGGAGACCTCGATCTTGTTCAGTCTGTCACACGGGGGAGACAGCATTAGCAGACACACCTTGTCGGCGCAGC
This sequence comes from Drosophila willistoni, assembly GCF_018902025.1. Lineage (NCBI taxonomy): Eukaryota > Metazoa > Arthropoda > Insecta > Diptera > Drosophilidae > Drosophila > Drosophila willistoni. Next base: position 12,932 of record NW_025814542.1, on the reverse strand, counting down.
CTCCATCACTCTGGCCCATGCCAGAACCGGCAGCGTCTACTGGTAGAAGGGGGGCTGACCATGCTGAAGACACGCTCGGAGAGAAAAGTTGAATCGGCCCCAGAGTCGATCAACGCCCGAATATGGTGATCCACACCACGATGGTGCAGAGTGACATCGCAGTGCCTAAAAGGCCTCTCCTGGGTAGATGCAAAATAACTTTGAGCATTTGTGAGCTGTGCTCGTGGACGGACCCTCTGTGGCGCTGGATGGTGGGACTTGCGCAGCGGACGGCGAGGACACGGACACATCACTAGGATGCAACAGCGTATGATGACGTTCCTTGCAGGTATGGCATTATGCGCACTGGAGCGGGCAAAACAGTTCAGACAAAGTCCCTGCTGTCTAATGGTTTCCAGCCGCCTGTGAACAGGCATATCAAGAAAACTCGGGCAGAGCCGTATAGGGTGATTCTCCCGATGGCACAGCTTACAAGAAGCCGGTTGAGCTGGGCTTTCGCGGGGAACGCTTGGACCTTCATCGTTGCAGAGGATTTGCGGGGCCAAAGGGGATGGCTTGAACACTTGGGCCCGACTTATGTCTTCGGTGGCATCCAGGACACGATACCGATCGGTAAGAAATTGGTTCAAATCGGACCAATTTGAGACGACAGTCTTATTTGGCACTGATTGCTCCCACAGGAGGATCGTGGCCTTCGGCAATTGCTAGTGCAGATGGCGATAAGTAAGACATCCCAATTCTCCGTACTAACACCCGAACGCTCAAGCGCGGTAAGACCCCTTGAAACGCAGTCTGCAGCTCTCGCAAGGATTTGCCCGACTCTTGTGCCACCGCGGGAATCTGAAGGAGTTGTCTGGCTTGAGTCATGACAAGCAGACGGCTATTTTCGTACCGTGAGGTGAGGTTCTCCCACGCGGCCTGGAAACCCTCATTCGTCAGGGGGGACTTAGCTACGATGGTTCTCGCTTCCCCTCGCGTCTTGGTGTTCAGGTGATAGAGCTTCTCCACTTGTGACAAGTACGGGTTGGCGATATAAATGGCAGCGAACAAATCGCGGAATGTGGGCCATGCTGGCTGTCGCCATCAAATGTCTCCACCTCACACGGAGGAACTCTATGCCCCGCCGGCCTCGACGGAGCGGTGAGCTGACGCATAAGACTCGTCATCTGTGCCGAGAGCTGTTCGATGCGTTCTCCAAACAACGTCCCGCATCGCACATACGCCGCATAAGCGTATTCGTGCTTCGCCTTGATGCGGCTTATGTTGCCAAGCTTTCCTCGTCGGTTTGGACTGTCAAGGCCTTGTGACAACGGGAGTGTTCCATCTCGACAGTTGACCACAGCGATTGAGCTGCTCTAAGTGCATTTTAATGGAAACAAGGGCACTTCAGAAGTTAGAGCTTCACTCTCCCGAGCTTCGAACAGAGTCAATGCGTCGCACGCCAGAATGAAATCGGAGAGGGACATTCTGGAGTGTTCTCTGCGCTGTTGTGATACGGATCGGGTGACGGGAGCGTCAGAACAGTGCTCACAACAACGTGCGGGATCTGGGTCTGGGTTGAAAGCTTGGAACGACCTTTGTGTTCACTCGAGTCTTTAACCAATAATCTGCGACCCTGAGGGAGGCTGGACGAAGACGGACGGGATCTTGGGGATTCGCTGCGGCTGCGAACAGACGAGAACTTGCGCGAAATATCCGTACGCTTCACGGTCGCCGGAGTTATCGGAGGCCGAACCTTCTCCGGAGTTGAAGAGGAGACGAAAGACCGTTAGACTTCGGCGCAGTCTTGGACGGCTCCGTGGACTACTCAGGGGACGACCTTACCGTCGAACACCGAGTTTGTGGGTTTGAGAAAATGAGGAAATGAGGAAAATTTGAGGAATGAGAAGTGGACTGTATGAGGACGCAAGAGCTTTCTCACTGTGCACCGCAGGATTGCGGGAGAATTATCTCGCGTGCGGCTCGGAAACGGAGCCCTTTTAATGGGGATAGATGCGGAACAATATACGAACGCACGAGTGCGGATCAAAACTTGCACGTAGACAAAGCTAAATGATTACAAAACAAGTTTGTATGGATTCGTAAGTAACGCTGGGAGTACGTATAAAACAAAACACGGAGGAAATATATAAATAAAGATGTATAGGATAAAAGAAAATACGTTTTCGTATAAATCTGGATCTGGATATATATATGTGCGCACAATACTGGCCGGAAAAAATATATATATAATTATAAATATGGACGGATGTATAAATATGGGCCCGATAGTGCTGGAAAAAATATATATATGTATTTATTTATAAATATGGGCGGATATATATATGAGCGCAAAAGGCTGGCCGGAAGAAATATATTTATAATTTTTGAATATGAATGGATATATAAATATGGGCCCGATAGTGCTGGAAAAAATATATATATGTATTTATTTATAAATATGGGCGGATATATATATGAGCGCAAAAGGCTGGCCGAAGAAATATATTTATAATTTTTGAATATGAATGGATATATAAATATGGCCCGATAGTGCTGGAAAAATATATATATGTATTTATTTATAAATATGGCGGATATATATATGAGCGCAAAAGGCTGGCCGGAAAAAATATATTTATAATTTTGAATATGAATGATATATAAATATGGGCCCGATAGTGCTGGAAAAATATATATGTATTTATTTATAAATATGGGCGGATATATATATGTGCGCAAAATACTTGCCGGAAAAAAATATATTTATAATTTTTGAATATGAATGGATATATAAATATGGGCCCGATAGTGCTGGAAAAATATATATGTATTTATTTATAAATATGGGCGATATATATATGTGCGCAAAATACTGGCCGGAGAAAATTATATATATATATAATTATGAATATGGACGGATATATAAATGTGGGCACGATAGTGCTGGAAAAATATATATGTATTTAGTTATAAATATGGCGGATATATAATTAGGCGAAAAAAAGGGAATCGGAAATAATGTGATTTGAACTTGGCGCGCTTGAGCCGCCTATCGATATCACGACTCGACTCACGTGTCACCACTACTCCGAAAACACTGTCGGCCGTTGTTTATATTTTATGTTGTTTAATTATGTTAATAATAATTTTTTTTTTTGTGGTGTGCAACAAAAGAGAAAACCAATAACAAAAGAACGCTTTTACACACCGCGAGTGTTGTGCGCGAAGGCAAACAAAACAAACGATCAATGCATGGGACAAATGCTTGATCTATGTATGTACGTACATGCATAAGTACACAGGTGAGTATATAGATATGTGTGCACACGCGTTGTTCACAACAAAATAACGTAAGTAATTGTCATTTAATTGGAGGTGGGGTAGTGTTCAATGCGCGACACCGAAATGGATTATGTGTTGTGGATATGTACATATGTGCAATGTATGACTATGTAAGTATGTATGTACATATGTAAGCAAGTGCACCGGTTTCCAAAGACGCGCGTGGGGAATTAATTTCGCACCTAATTCGAACGCGCAAGAAATCGCGGTGCATACGTTAAGTGCTATTAAAAAAACAATATTTTTGGCCTTTTGTGTTGGTAAATGTGTGAAGGGATTATATGTACATGGATATGTACATATGCGCGTACATCAACAGATGACGATGTGTGTATGTACGTAGATACGCGCGAGTTACCTACCCAGTCACCACACCAACGAATTCACCTTCAACTACACAACCATGGACAACACATCAAAAAGGGCAACAAATAACACATATGTACATATATACGTACATACATATTTACACACATACTTATATCCATATATAGACACTTACATATATACGTACATACATATTTACACACATACATATATCCATACATACATATATAGACACTTACATACATATATACATTCATACATATATACATAATTAACTGAAGGAGAGACCGGCATTGTCGCCGAATAAAAATGATTATGTGTGTTGAACGTCAAACAAGACGGAGGTTTTAATTTATAATAAAAAAATACTAAAAAGTAAATAAACACAGTGAAAAGTTACTCTTTTTCCTCGAACACGTCTTGGCCAAGATGTTAACTGGCGCAGCTTAACGACTTCAGGGACGGGAAAAAGTGCCCCGAAGGAACCTACGTTCATGCATAAGTATCTAAGTATCAAAAACAAAAAAAAAAAAAAAAAAGGGTTTTAAATAAAGATTCACAAATATTTCATTAATAAAAAAAAAAAACAAAAAAAAAAACGAAAAGTATTTAAATAATGATTCACAAATATTGCATTGGGTAATAATAAAAAAAAAAAAATTTTATAATAATGCATAAATGTTGCCTAATCGTGCTAGAGATTGTTAAGTGTGCTAAACCAGTGCATTTTGCGATTGAACCACTGTATCGGACAGAGCGATAAGACAACAAACATGTACATATGTACATACATATACATACATACATATGTATGTATAAATCGTCAATGTGTACTCCATATATTGATGTGGTGTTGCATTTCAGTTTCACTCGAATTTAAATATTAATCGGGTGTATTCGTTCCCCCGAATTCAGCAATTCCCGTTAAGCACATACACACATGTATATGGTACAAGCTGCGTAACAGGCGACATTGTCGTTTGCTACATTTTGCAGACTTGCGTGTCTCGTCAGAGTGACGGAGATGCCGCAACGGTACAAAGTTGCTTCGCGACAAGCGTCTCTACTTCATCATCTTTTTGGTCTGACCGCGTCGCGGTACAAGCTGCGTAACAGGCGACATTGTCGTTGCTACATTTTGCAGCCTTGCATGTCTCGTCAGAGTGACGGACATGCCGCAACGGTACAAAGTTGCTTCGCGACAAGCGTCTCTATTTATCATCTTTTTCGTCTGACCGCGTCGCGAGTCGCACATTTTGGTGCTTTACGTGTTCCGTTAGAACAGAACGACAGCGATGTCGCGACAGTCAGAATTGTTTGACGAGTGGCGTCGCAAATTTTGGAGTGCGTTTTGTAGTTTCCTAACCTTTGGGCAGCGAGTCATTAATTTCAACCGCTTGGAAGCAACATCGATCTTCAAAAAAAAAAAAAAAAAAAAAAAAAAAAAAAAATAATATATATGTATAAAAAAAGTAGACAGAAGTCAAAGTGTGTGCAAATTAAACAATTAAACAATTAAATTCGAATGCTTCAAGTTGAGCGAGCAAAGGCCCAACAATATTAGCCGAAAGTGAAAGGGTAAGGTACATATATATATATACAGTGGTGGTCAGCGGTTAGCCCCTTTTTTTTTGTTTGATTTAAATTTGATTTTCTCGGCTCCTAAGAAAGTTAATGAAGAAATTTTTTCAGTAATTTGTTGGTTATTGTATTGAGATGATGACACGTAATTATTGGCATGCCAGCTTTCGGCGTTTTTTTACAGGTGCGTTTGAAAAAAATAGGCCCCCCAAATGCTGGCCATTAGTTTAGCCCGGTCTTTCCCAAAATCTTTAATATTATAGTTAGACATGTGTATTCTTTGAAGAAGTTGTAGATCTAGGTAATCTAAGATAAACTGCATACCAAAAATTTTCATTTTAGCCCCAGTATTTGTTTTGGGGCCCATCGAAATTTCGGGATTTTGTATGTAATTCTTGAGGTCTCTTTGTTTGATGACGTTTTACGATACCAATTTAAACTAAAGTAATATTTTCTTATTCTAAGTATTAAACTGAATTGAATTTCCCGTCAAATGATACATGTTTCATAAAAATCCGACAAAAATTAGATTGATTTCATCGCCCATACTTTAAAAAACTAGGTAAGCAAAATTTCCCCACACTCTCCATCTCTTTCTTTGCACGCATGTATGGGAAATTTTTTTAATTTATTTTACCTGGTTATTTTTTAAAGTATGGGCGATGAAATCAATCTAATTTTTGTCGGATTTTTATGAAACATGTATCATTTGACGGGAAATTCAATTCAGTTTAATACTTAGAATAAGAAAATATTACTTTAGTTTAAATTGGTATCGTAAAACGTCATCAAACAAAGAGACCTCAAGAATTACATACAAAATCCCGAAATTTCGATGGGCCCCAAAACAAATACTGGGGCTAAAATGAAAATTTTTGGTATGCAGTTTATCTTAGATTACCTAGATCTACAACTTCTTCAAAGAATACACATGTCTAACTATAATATTAAAGATTTTGGAAAGACCGGGCTAAACTAATGGCCAGCATTTGGGGGGCCTATTTTTTTTCAAACGCACCTGTAAAAAAAACGCCGAAAGCTGGCATGACAATAATTACGTGTCATCATCTAAATACAATAACCAACAAATTACTGGAAAAAATTTCTTCATTAACTTTCTTAGGAGCCGAGAAAATCAAATTTAAAATCAAACAAAAAAAAAAGGGGCTAACCCGCTGACCACCACTGTATATAGATAAAAAAAAAAAAGAAACCAACAACAAAATTAATTCAAATAAAATATTTAAACTATAAACAAAAAATACTACTATAAAAATAGTATAACTTTCCCCAACTTTGTGATTCCCAAGGGACCCTCCAAAGTAAAAGGGGGCAAACCAACCTCTGGTTTTCATACTCAAAAAAAAAAAAAAAAAAAAAAAAAAAAAAAGAAACCAACAACAAAATTGATTCAAATAAAATATTTAAAACTATAAACAAAAAACACTACTATAAAAATAGTATAACTTTCCCCAACTTTGTGATTCCCAAGGGACCTCCAAAGTAAAAGGGGGCAAACCAACCTCTGGTTTTCATACTCAAAAAAAAAAAAAAAAAAAAAAAAAAAAAAAGAAATAAAATATTTAAAAACTATAAACATAAAACACTACTATAAAAATAGTATAACTTTCCCCAACTTTGTGATTCCCAAGGGACCCTCCAAAGTAAAAGGGGGCAAACCAGCCACTGGTTTTCATACTCAAAAAAAAAAAAAAAAAAAAAGGGAGGAGAACAAATAGCTAAACGATACATTAGCTGTTTAAACCAACACATAAGTTGTTGTACAATTTTTTTTTTTCGTGTTCTTATTGCGCTAGACGGTTATATGTGCCCACAAGTTTGTGTGTATGTGTAACCGGAACCTGCTGTATTGGACAGAGCTAATAAAAAAAAAAACAAAAAAAAACCCACAAAACACAAAAAAAAAAAAAAAAAAAAAAAAAAAAAAAAAAAATAAAAAAAAAAAAAAAAAAAAAAAAAACAAAAAAATATACATATATATCAATTTTAAAACAACAATAAAGATGTTGAATACACATAAAAGCTTGTCTATTCAAAAATAATAATAATTTTTTTTTATTAACAAGGCTTAATCTGGTGAAATTCACGGCTGACGACTGTCCGCCCTTAGTTGGGACTACTGCATCGAGCAACAATCTCAGCTAGCTTCAGCACAACCGCGAAATAAAACTACAAATATTTAAACCCATCATTTCATCGCTTGCCACACGGAGGGAAAACAATTCTTAGCTTCAGCACAACCGCAAAATAAAACAACAACTATTTAAAACCATCATTTCATCGCTTGCCACACGGAGGGACAACAATTCGTGAGTCAACAGATTAAAAAAAAAAAAAAAAAAGAAGGAAGGACACCTTGCTTACACATAACACTAATTACAATAAAACATAAGTAAGAAAGATATATTAAGCTACGATTAAGTTAAAAAGTAAGAAACACGATCTAAGAGACTAGATACTAACAAAACAAATTCAAAAAAAAATAATTTTTCGGATTACCAATGAGTTTCGAATTATCAATGCCTTTAGATCAGGAGATTCCTCCAGCCCAACCCACTGGCCCACAAACACAGGAGCCATTAGGTGGGTTTAAGATATCCGATTTATTACAATTGATTCAGTCTATGCCTGTATATGAGGGAAATAAAGAGGGACTAAAAGAATTCATTACCAATGTTGAGGAGTTTTTAATGCTTATTAAAGGAGCAGATCAGACACCTGCAGGGGTCATGATTTTGAGAGCAATCAGGAACAAAATTCAGGGTAAAGCTCATGAAGTCTTGTATCAATCAAATGTGCGACTTAATTGGAATGAAATTAAAGATACCTTAATTAAACACTTTGTCGATAAAAGAACCGAGTATAATCTAATAGCAGAACTTGGAATATTAACACTGCAAAGCCATCCGGTAGAGATATTATACGAAAAAATCACAAATATTCAAAGAGCTCTACTAAACATCATTGACCAAAAGGATACCAATCCAACTATCATACAAACAAAGAAAGAATTGTTTCTTAACCAATGTCTAACCACTTTTCTGAAGGGACTTCGTGGACCTTTAGGTTCAATAGTTCGAGGCAGAAACCCCACGGATATCGTTACAGCATATGAAATAGCAATTGCGGAAAAGGAAGTTTATACTAGTCAAAGAGAAGCTAGGCGAATAAATCAGAGCTTTGAAAGAACAACGTATAATGGTCGAAATTCGGAATCGTTTGGGCCCCGAAACCAACAAAAAAGGGAGAGAAATTGGTCTCAAGAGGGAAAAACAAATAATTACAGTAACAACAATCAAAGACCATTTAAACAAAAAAAGTACGACAATGAGCAACAAAGTGACCGACAGAGACAGAAAAATTGGGGAAACTATAGTACCCAAACTAGAAATTCCAACTTCTCTAACCAGTCTGCAAAATCCAACACAAACAACAGTAATCAAATAAAAAAAAGAGATGAGTTGCACAACATTAATGATGACCAAAATTTTCAGTATGTAGCCTCAACATCCAAGCAGGCTACATAACCAAGCACACACATGGCTCGATTTTACCATATGTTCAAATTCAATTCCCATTTGGTAAAAAATTAAACCTTTTGATCGACACAGGGTCTACTACTTCTTTTCTTGACCCTCAATTTGTTCCAAGTGAACAACATATTAAACTAACCGAGCCAAGAATTATAAAAACAATTATAAATACACATGCACTATATTCAGCATGTTTACTAGACATGTTTAATGAATTTAACCAAAATGGTACACTAAAATTTTTATTATTTAAATTCCATTCATTTTTCGATGGCCTTATAGGAGTCGATTTACTAAAAACATTGAAAGCAAAAGTAGACTTAGAAAATTTCGTGTTGATCACACAAAATGCTAAACTCCCAATACTCACAAAAAAAAATTTAGCAGGAGAAAAGCTAGAGATTGAGCATTCAACCAGAAAACTAATCAAGATCCCTGTTAACCTTAAAGAAGGCACTTTTCTTTGTCAAGAAATACAACTAGATAATGACCTTTTTATTTCAAACGGATTATATTCAGCAGAAAATAACTTCAGTTGGGTCGAAATAACAAATTACTCCGATTCACATAAAAGTATATGTTTTGACCAACCCCTTCAAGTAAATTCATATTCCAAAGGTCAGCATATAGAAGTAAACATCGCTTTCCAAAATGATAATGAAACAGATTTAAGCTCATTTGATTTTAACAAATGATTAGAACTGCCCATATCAACTCAGAAGAAATCCAATTATTAAAAGACATTTGTGTTGAATTTTCTGACATCTTTTATGACGACAGTAAGCAACTATCATTTACAAACGAAGTCAAACATAAGATTTTGACTAAAGATGATATCCCGATTTATACAAGACCCTATAGGTATGGGTTCCATGAAAGAATTGAGGTAAAGGAACAATTAAAAAAATTACTCGATAATAAAATAATAAGACATAGTCACTCTCCTTGGAGTGCACCGGTTTGGCTTGTGCCAAAAAAAGCCGATGCCTCAGGAAAAAGAAAGTGGCGTCTAGTTGTAGATTTTAGAAAGCTAAATGAGAAAACCATAAAAGACAAGTACCCTATGCCAATAATAAACGATGTCTTGGATAGAATTGGGAAATCGAAATATTTTTCAATACTGGATTTAGCCAGTGGTTACCACCAGATAGAGATGCACAAGGACGACATCCAGAAAACAGCATTTTCGGCGGAGGGAGGACATTACGAGTTTATCAGAATGCCCTTTGGCCTGACTAATGCACCTGCAACTTTTCAAAGGGTAATAGATTCCTTATTTGGTGACTTATTTGGAACCTGTTGCCTTGCATATATGGATGACATCATTGTTTTCTCGCCATCCTTACAGGAACATATCCAACATTTAAAAAAAGTCTTCAAGAAAATTAGAAATGCAAATTTAAAATTACAACCGGATAAGTCTGAATTCCTGAAAAAGGAAATCGAATATCTGGGTCACATTGTTACCCCCGAAGGGGTAAAGCCAAACCCGACAAAGATTGAGACAATAAAGAAATTCCCTTTGCCTACTACACAGAAACAAATTAAATCATTCTTAGGTGTCATGGGTTATTATAGAAAGTTTATTAAAGATTTTGCTAAAATAACAAAACCACTAACTAAACAACTGAAGGGAAAATCAAAGGTTACTGTTGACGAGGACTTTATCAAAACTTTCGAATATTGTAAAACCTTGTTATGTAATGACCCGATCCTAATATACCCTGATTTCGATAAACCGTTTATACTTACTACAGATGCAAGTAATGTCGCTTTAGGGGCTGTTTTATCTCAAGGAAACTTGGGATCGGACAAGCCAGTTTCATTCGCTAGCAGAACACTAACGGACACCGAGGCGAACTACTCTACCGTCGAAAAAGAGATGCTTGCCATAATTTGGGCAATTAAGTATTTTAGACCGTATCTTTTTGGTCAAAAATTTAAAATTGTCACTGACCATAAGCCCCTGACATGGCTTATGAGTTTCAAGGAACCAAATTCCAAATTGGTGAGATGGAAGCTCAGACTGTTAGAGTACGATTACGAAGTTATATACAAAAAGGGGTCTCAAAACGTGATTGCTGACGCCTTGAGCAGAACAACACTTGATATCAACTTAAATGACCAAGAATCAGTCGAGGCGACATGTGAGGAAACCGTACATTCAGGCCTGGAGAACATTTCACAACTTATAGCAATTTCGGAAAAATGTTTAAACGATTTTAATATCCAAATTATCCTTAACAAAGATCCAGTTTCTAACATCAAAATCGAAAGCCCGTTTAAAAACAAACTTCGCCGCATTATATCAGAACCCATTTTTAATAAAAAAGTCGTGATTAGAATTTTGAGAACTATTTTAAAACCAAATAAAACTTGTGCAATTTTTACCACTGACACAATATTCAAAATAGTACAAGAGGTTTTTTCACAGTTTTTTTCAAACAGTACACTCTATAAACTTGTTAGATGCACAGAGTTTTTGGAAGAACGTACCACACAGGATGAACAAGAAAAAGAAATTAGAGACTATCACTATTATAATAATCACAGGGAATTGATGAAACTCTAGCCCATTTAAAAAGAACAATATATTTTCCACATATGAAGCAAAAAATTACAAAAACAATAAACAATTGTGACTTATGCCAAACCCTGAAATACGATAGACATCCGCAAAAAGTTCCCTATCAGGAAACAGAGGTTCCAAAACTCCCATTAGACATAATTCATATCGATTTGTACACCATTAACCATCAAAATGTTTTAACAATAATAGACAAGTTTTCAAAATTTGCTGCTGGGTACACTATACCAGCAAGAGATAGCCTAAATATAGTAAAATCAATCAGACATTTTATGTGCACTCATGGCATACCTAAAAAGATTGTTTGTGACCAGGGTGCAGAGTTCGCAGGAAATCTTTTCATTGATTTTTGCACTCAATACAATATCACCAGACATGTCACATCTTTTCAACAGTCTTCAAGTAACGCCCCTGTTGAACGATTTCATTCGTCTTTAACAGAAATTTACAGACTAATAATGGAAAAGAGGAAAACTGAAAAAACTCCCACAATACATGACGATATCCTCGCTGAAGCATTGATCACTTACAACAATGCTATACACTCTGCAACTAATTTCACACCCTTTGAATTATTCTCGGGTCGAACCCACCTGTTTCAAAAAGCATTAAAATTTACTAACGAACACGATTATTTACAAGACTTAGACCTTTATCAAAAAAAAATATACCCCAAGATTGCTCAACAAATATCTGATCAAAATAAAAAACGAACTTTAAAACTAAACGAAGAAAGGAAGGATCCACCAGAAGTGGAAACTGACGAGACAGTATTCAGAAAAGAAAATAGAAGAAATAATTGACTCCTCGCTTTTCAAAACATATTGTCACTAAAGATAAGGGGGTCACATTTATTACAAAGAAAAAGCAAAAAATTCACAAGTCAAAAATAAAACGATTGACAAGAAAGCCTTAGCAAAAAACCAGGTATACATATATATAATATAAAATACAAAAACACAAGCAAACAAAAAATTATTAAATACGATTTTTCATATATACCTAATTATTGTAAACAACAACATACTTATTACACAAAAAGAAAAAAAAAAAAAGAAAGGAATTTAGGGAAATTAAAGGGAGCATGAACAAATGAATAAACAATGTCAATCATCAATGAAACGTTAATAATAAAATAATTATAAAATTTTCAAACATTACCGATCAACCGATAATAACAAACAGAATATTATAAGTAATTTAAAAAAAAAAAAAAAAAAAAAACTATAAAAATAAGATCTATAAGGAATTAAGCACTGAACACAACGAAATCCATGTTCGTCAATATTTAAATAGAATTGGCCTTAGCATTGATGTTATGTATAACCATTTAAATAATACTTTATTTTTTTTTTTCAACTAAAGAAGACAAGATCACAGAAATTTTAAAAACGAAATGTCACAATTTCATCGCAAGAACATTTATATAGATTACTTGAAATAGATACATTTGTAAACAAAACTAATGTAATATTTTACATAAAAATTCCAATGTTCAGAATTAAAGATTATAAATTCATTCATTATACCATTGCCAATGACAAGACTAAATATCTAAA